>NC_133617.1:194092816-194095316 GCF_048593235.1 Sminthopsis crassicaudata
CTGCCCGGGTTGTCAGGAAATTCCCCACACTGCCATTTCTGATCTTCTGGCTTAGATTCCTTATTTGCAAATGATTGGGTAGAATGAAATGATCTCAATGACTGAGTGGTCTTTGGTTCCTTTTGAGGGACAGAGAAAATAATAAGTGGCCAATACAGATTGAGGATATGAATGAGAATGGAGAATAGAGATGTAAAAGGGGAAGGGAAAGAATTGTATCCATCAATGTTTACCAGTATTATAGGCAAGGTTGAGGAGGATAAATCTTCCCTCAAAAATTTGCCTCAGCTGAGATATATTAGCTTTATCTCTGCTTCTCATCACATAACATCAGGGAAATCATACAGACCATATGGTTATCTATTTATATGTGTATAAAATTTGAGTTTTGGAAAAAAAAACTCTAATGCTTCTTGCAACTATAAAATTTTGGGATTGGTATATTATTTTTGGAATTATTTATACATTTTGAAATTAGAGTTCACTACTGTTACATCTGTGATCAAATTTCTGTTCCTACCCTTGAAGACATTGGACTATTGGGGAAAAAATGATCAGCTTTTGAGAACAAATTCTAATCTTCCCCAACTGGTTCATGGGATTTTCTGGGGAATATATTTTTCTCTTTTGCAGACCAGAAAATATAGATCTCCCATTTATCTCCCCAGATTGGTTCCATTTGTGGTACATGTTACATACATTGATTAGTGAGGTCTCTGTAATAATCAGAGTATTTCACCAAGGAAAATGAGCCAAAAAGTTAGTCATGAAGGTCTGAGTGCAAAATAGTCCTCATGAAAATTCATCTCTGTAACTAAACTAGTGCTGAGTTTCTCAGATGTTAAACTTGTCCTTGGAAAAAATTTAGTTCTTGAATCCATAAATTTAAGCCTTTTCAGAGTGGAAAGGATCTGTGAAATCTTCTAGCTTAATTAATCTTTAAAAACTCAGAGATTAGATAATGGCTAAACATATTAAAATATGTCTATGTAATAGAATATCAAAGTGGTATAAAGTGATTAATAAAATAAATTTAGAAAATCATGGAAAAACTTAAATGAACAGAAAAAAGTGAAAAAGACATAGGAAAATAATATACATAATAACTTTAACACTGTAAAGAGGAAATACAATAACACCATAACCACAACAATCAAGTAAAAATTAGCATGTTGTAATGAAGGAAGTTATACCTGAAAAAAGGAGATGAGAAAATCTTTTTTTTTTTTTCCCCTCTTTTATAAAAGTGAAAGATTCTGTGTGCCAGGTGGTTCTATTAGGTTTATTGAAATACTTTCATTATCCATTTTTGGGGAAATTGTTATTAGATTTTATTACAAATTCATTTGCTGAAGAGAATACGATTGAAGATTATATGATAAAATAAAGATGGTATAAAAATAATTTTTAAATTCTTTTAGAAAAATACTGCAGAACTATCCTCATACCATAATGAGTCTTTGGAGTCTTTAGTGGAAAGGGGATACATATATACATGTATGCATTCATGCACACATGAGCACACATCATAAATATGCATATACACATGCACATGTATAAATAAATATATATCCATATATAGATTTATTTTCAATTTACCCCTCACTCTTGAATTGTCCCTTAATAATTGCACTAAAAATATTGTCTCTAATTTCTAAGTGAAACAATTTCCAAGTGTCATTTGGATTAGAATACTCTGAAACAATGAATGACTCTCAAATGTTGAATTAGAAACCTTGATTTGTATCCTAGGTCTGTTATTTACAAATGGTGTGTCTTAGGGCAAATCCTTTAACATCTTTGTACCAATCTTTTTTTTTTAATGAATGAATTGAACCAGATGATCTAGTTAAACTTTAATATTGCATTGGCAACAAATATGTTAGTTTGACTATTTTAATGACTTTTAATACAAATAGATGACATTTATTTAATGCCTTATGGTTTATAACCTTCTATATCTATAATTTCTTAGTTGATCACTACGACTCTGTGAGGCAATCATATGCATAACACATTTACAAATAAAAGCAGATCAAATAAATGCAGAAATATCAAAAGGGTAGCTAGGGAAGGGTACTAGTTAAGTTATATTTAGTTAAGCACTATTCATTTTGAAATTCAAATTTTAAGGAAATTCTCAGAATTATTTTTACTCATATACAAACAGAGGCAAAAGAAAGATTGCTAGGTAAATAGTCAGATGTGAATACACAGAGTTACTTTGATATAAAATTGGAACTGTAGTCTTATCAAACTATGGGGTCAACCCTCAGTAGTTCAGATCACAATCATGATTTGCTGAGACTTTTACTCATGTATTGCAAACTCCTACAGTGGTTCTCCCACATGGACAAGCATTTTTAAAATTCACCAATTCAAAAGTCAACTAATTCAACTTTTTCATTTTTCAGATGAGGAAAGAGAAGCCCCAAAACATTATGGGAACTGATCACAGACACACAGAAATCAATTCCAGGATTTACAAATAGATTTTTAC